>NW_024541209.1:0-3534 GCF_016647625.1 Suillus subalutaceus
TTCATTTCCTGTTCATATAACTCTAACTATCGTTCATCTCCTTTCGGTATTCCTGTACACCGGTATACCGGTTATCCTTTACTTCCGCTTTGCTTACTGATCCGCTATGCTTACTGATCCGCTACACTTACAAATCCGCTTTTACTTGTACTTCATTCCCGGTTCATGATTCGTGATCCATCCAACTTACCAGTACGCTCCACTTAGACTTTGCTTATACTTTCGTACATAGCCTCGCACCTTTGCTTATTGATCATTCCGTTAGCTATCCGTAGTATATAAACCTTCGTATATGCGCTGTAGTAGATCAGTTCGAATATCATCTTAGATTGCACTCATTCCGTCTGGACTCTGAGTCCCTCCGTTATCCATCCGGACTTGAGTACGCTACTCTTGTCTACTCCGAGACTTAGGATAGATTCCTATAGTCTACATATCCGCCTCTGTCTTCGGACAGTCCTCACCCGTTAGTTTCTAGTCCGGATCCGATCCGGATTGGCCGTTACTCTATACGCGATACTTTAGCTCTCTGAAATAAGGGGCAAGACTCGGGAAAGGGGCACAGCGCACGAGCTGAGGCCGAAGCCCTTCGGATCCGATACTACTTGAGTACGGTCTTAACAGGGACAAGTGAATATCATTGATACATCTATGTCTATGCCTATGGTTTATAGGTGTGGATGTATCACTACCCTTCTACAATGACAGGTAATTGATACATCATTATGACATTATAGCCTGCTTCCGGATATCGAACGTATAGAGTAACGGCTAATCCGGATCGGATCCGGACTAGAAACTAACGGGTGAGGACTGTCCGAAGACAGAGGCGGATATGTAGACTATAGGAATCTATCCTAAGTCTCGGAGTAGACAAGAGTAGCGTACTCAAGTCCGGATAACGGAGGGACTTAGAGTCCAGACGGAATGAGTGCAATCTAAGATGATATTCAAACTGATCTACTACAGCGCATATACAAAGGTTTATATACTACGGATAGCTAACGGAGTGATCAATAAGCAAAGGTGCGAGGCTATGTACGAAAGTATAAGCAAAGTCTAAGTGGAGCGTATTGGTAAGTCGGATGGATCACGAATCATGAACCGGGAATGAAGTACAAGTAAAGCGGATTCGTAAGTGTAGCGGATCAGTAAGCAAAGCGGAAGTAAAGGATAACCGGTATACCGGTATCAGGAATACCGAAAGGAGATGAACGATAGTTAGAGTTATATGAACAGGAAATGAAATAAGAATCAAAGTGGATCTGTGGACCGGACGACGGATATGTTCATCGGATCTGGATCGGATCTGAGATCCGGATCATCGGATCTGTAACCGGATATATGGTATATGACACACTGCTTGCACTACCATTCCAGTTCTCTGCGCATTTTCGCCTTTCGCACTTTCGCTTTCCCGTGCTTCGCACATTTTCGCATTTCACTTTCCCGCGCACGCCTTGAGCGCGTTTCTCGCGCTTACATCGCCCTTTTGTCGCCTTTGATCAGGGTTTGATCAGCATCATTTCGTGGATCCTTGCTTTCTTTGCTTCCCTTAAGGGTCGAACATATCGCACGGCATATCAAGACCCAACATAGAGAGTGTTTTGCTTGTCATCTGACTTGCAGTCACCTTTGTTGTGTTACCCACACCGGCAAACCCGGAAAATTTCGTCTCATACAAAACCTCTCCCACCCAATCAACCCTCTCCCCCTTATCAGCTCAATTAATTCCAGGGTCAACTCTAATCTTTTTCCATGTACATACGGCATGTTCTCTACCATATGCCAAACAATCTGGCACCTTCCTCCAGGCTCCCAGGAGCCGTCCGTGATGTGGCCGCCAAAACAGAACGGTACCTCTCCACCACTCACAATGGCCAGGACTGGCAGTCCATCTCAGCGAAGACGGCTTTGTCATTGACACTTCCTTTGTTTCGGCTTCGGCCCATCTGCAGGTATATTGGGAACATGGCGACGCGGGAGCCGATATATTTAGATCCAAAGGCATTGGTCCCTTGTCAAAATGGGTTGACGACCATCTATTTTTTCGCATCAGAAAGAATTTATGGAAGAGTACAATAGAAAACGCCAATATGGGCAAATGAAATCAAGGGAAACGGGGGAGTTACCACAGATGGCGGGCGCAAATGGTACAAAGGGGAAACACTACCAGACGGATCAACAAGAGAGTTTGACGAAGACGCCCTGTTCCCTATCCGGGACTTATCAAACCAGTCCCCACGGTCGACTGAAGACGCAGAATTCACATACTGCATGCAAGACATCGACCTCCTATCAATCATCTTGGGCATTTTCGAAGACCGTCCGCACATGGCTAGGACCCTCCACGCAGCACCACAGACGATATCAAGTGGTGGCAGGAAACTCTTTCCTCCCCGCACATTGTTCAACCGATTCCAGGACCCTGCATTGTACATGATTTCAACACTTTCGGATGCTAGCTCTGGCCACGGGATCGGAATCATCGTCAATGGCAGATGGCGGGCATGGAAACTCTTACCAGGCTGGAAAGAGATGGACGGACATTGGTTGGGCGGAAGGCGTCGGTTTCGAGCTTCTTGTCCGAGCCATCACGAACGCTTGTCCCCCCGGAACTTATTTCAAAATCTATGGGGATAATCGGGGCATCGTTGAAGGATGGGGAAAGGATGTAGCAGGAGTCGAGCATGCAATGAAATATTCAAGCGTATCCATCAGGTCGCAGCCGATACCAAATGTACAATCCTCACTCGGTACATACCAAGCAAAGAAAACCCCGCAGACGGACCTTCACGAGGGCAATATCCCCCGGCATGTGACAAGCTTCCTCCCATCCCAATCCCTTCAGAACTGCGCGCCTTCCTCGCAGAAGCACCTGAACATACCTCGCCTTCCACAATCAATCCGACCCCAAGCCACTCCCATTCTGCCCCCCAGGAATCAATTCACCCAGTGGGCCAAACCCGCAGTAGATTAGAGCTCCAACGACGCAACCACGTTAACCGTCAGTTCGAGCTTGAAGGAGAGAAGCTCTTCCAAGCGTCGGAGACCTACATATATCACTAACTTGACTCTGATACCTTCCCATCTTCGCCCGCACTATCCTGCAAGGATAGACTACTACTTGTGGGAACCAACGACCTCGCGGTCCGCGAAAGATGCACAAGGAAGTTCGTTCCTCTAACTACTGAAGATATCAATCGGATCCGAGGCGTCTTAGTGCACGCTTACTCAGAAAGCACGCGCGAAACGTACGGTTTTCAGGTCTACTGGTTTCCATGTCTTTTGCGACAGCAAAACCATCCCGGAAAATCAGAGGGCACCAGCAAGCAACATACTAATAGAAGCCTTTATGCATGCATGGTTGGCCATTATTCAGGGAAAACAGTATCTAACTACATGAACGGAGTTCGAGCATGGCACATTATACACGGCGCGACCTGGTCGCTGAACGATGCGGCGATAGACGCCATGTTGAAGGCGGCAATGTCACTCACGCCTGCTTCCGCAAAGCGTGACAAACGGGAACCA
>NW_024541211.1:0-3386 GCF_016647625.1 Suillus subalutaceus
GCCACACGAGCCTCCAGAAGAGCGATTCGAGCTGCGCCATCTCGAATCGCAATGGACATGGCATGGAGATCTGGCATGGGCACCCCAAGTGCTGCAGCAGGGACTGCCGACCTGGAAGACGGAAGGGCTACAAGGGAAAATGAAGGTCAGACGGTGATGAAAAACTCGGGTGACTTAGCTGGGTGCAGGTGGTGCAGGTGCCTTGACGGCAGTGATAGTCTTGCTGCGACCACGCGTCTGGGTCTTGGGAGTGGTCACAGCAGTGACACCAGAAGTTCCGGCCCGGCCACGAGACTGACTGCGAGTTCGGGCCCTGGACTGGGAGGCAGGGGAAGCTTTGGAGGGGGCGGGAGTTTGGGATGCGGGGGGAGCCTTGGAGGGAGTCTTGGAGGAAGCCCTGGATGGTGTTCTGGACCTCGTCTTCCGGGTAGTAGAGGAAGAACGATCGCGAGGAGGCGGGGATCCCATAGTCGGGGGGCACTTGATCTTCTTTGTTGTGCAGTAGACGCACGACATACATGGAGCCCCGGTCCTCTTGTCCGGCCGAGTTGCGCAAGGCCAGTTGTGCTTGTGGCAAGCATAGCATGGGTTGTTCTGTTGGTTGTATTTGTGTATGGACACTTGAGATATTTCAAAGTACTCACCGGTCCGGGAATGAGAATGTCAACTGCAGGGATGACTGGGGGTGCCTGCACCGGAGGTTCGGGAGTGGGCTGGGAGGGCTCCACAACTGCTGTGTGACTGCCGGCAATCACCTGGTATAATGTAAGCACACACCCGAGTCCCGGACGCATAAATGACACTTACTGTGGCAGGGCCAAAGGGCTTCTTCTTGGGTACCCGGGGCGAGCGAGGCGAATCAGGCGTCCTTGCGACAATTGTGGAGAGCCGGGGAAGGACGACCTCCGGCACTCCACCCAAAGGTGGCTACACGAAAATGAGAGACAATGAAAAAATGAACAAGACGACATACCTGCATAACCGAGTCTTCATCATCTTCCGACTCCACGATGGCCTTGGACTTCACAACGCGAGCAGACCTCTGACGCTTGTGACTCTTCATCGCGGATTTCGGGGGTTGGGAGGAGGGTCCAGAAATCAAGGGGGACTTCCTCTTCTTACTCCCTTCTGCCTCGGGGTCTGGGTCAGCGAAGACGGCCTTACCTTTCCCCTTGTCCCGGGACTCGGTGGTGGGGTTGGTGGAAGGGCCGGCGACATTGCCGGCAGGGATGGCTGGGGAGGGAAGGTTGACAGGAATCGGACCTGTGGATGGGGGGGCAGCAGTTGGGAGATCGAAGGTCTGGTCGCCTAAGGCGTTCCAGGCGAGGACCTTGGGGTACCAGGCGTGCCTCAGAATGCGAGGATCGTCATACCCGATGGAGTGCCAGTCTGGCCAGACCTTGGGAACCATGTTGCGGATGCGCTGGAGCTCTTTGGAGCACGAAATGATGAGGCCGGGAATAGGACCATCCCCGGACCCATACTCCTTGGCTACATCAGACTACCAAGATGTTAGAGAAGAAAAAGCACCCAAACAAAATACATACCACAAGTGTAGCAACCTGTTTTCCCAAAGCCGAGTGGCTGGGACCCGGGGGAATCTGCCGGGCGGCACTGATGATGGCCATGATCTGGGCAGCGGATGCCTTGAGATGGGTCAAAGAGTTGTCAACTGGAGTGGACATGATGAGTGGGTTGAGAGATTTAAAGATCTTGAAATCAGATTGAAATCAGTTATCAGAAAGATGAAGTTTCAAACAAACAAGACATTTGATGGGCGATCCACAAAATCGTTTATTGTTTGTGTTTGTTTGGTCGTGGTTCAACTTTCGGCAATTGCCGGCTTTGTGTTGAACTTCGAAGTTTTTTAGATCATCAGTCAATCAGTCCACCAATTCTCCACACATGAGTGCCCATCCAGCCGTTAGATTTAATGACCCACCGGTGACCGACTATAATTCTATGGATGTGGATGACTCATCTATGGGCCGGGCATCACTAGGTATGTTGTATTCTTATCATGCCTTATCTATTCACCGGGTATCCCTTAGATGACTTAGATGACTTATACCTCGGGCCGGATGATGACATAGAATATGATTCTATGTCATCCGGACCCCCGGATGCGTCGGCTGCAATACCCGGTATGACTATACATTACTGATGACCTGGGATCACCATGCATGCTAACTTCACCCTTGAAGATCAATCACATCCGGGTCAAGCTGATGATGCCAGCTGTCTCATTGATCCAGACTTGTACCTCGGGCCTGAGGATGATGTCATTGATGTTGATGAGTTGCTGGACTCTGCTGATCCTCCCACTTTTGCTCCGGCTACCTCAGAGGTGTCTATTTCATGTGGGTCCATTCATTCTGGACCATTATGGAGACTGATCTTATCTCCCAAGCCGACAAATCATCTACCGAACTCCCTGCAGACCAGCCGGAGCTCAATATCGAGGATGTACGGTTGATGGTCCGGGAGCTCCATCCTTTCGGAAAATACCAACACCCAGAATGTGAGTATCTGAAAGCAGAGCAGTTATCTTTGAGCTAATCTTTCTGGAAGACCAATCCGTCCAAGATCGACTCCATGATTACAAACGCCGTACTGGAGGTCTTCCTGACCCTTCCATCCAACAACTAATCGAGGCAGCGTCCATTCCGAACTGCTTGGGCAGAAACATCCGACAACTGAAAAAACTGATGCAGACCTGCAGAGGTTGCAAAGAGTTGAACAGATGAGCATTGAAATGCTCAGGTAGTAGATTCCATGATTGAACACTTTGAAGAACAACTGACCATGTAAATTACTGCATTGCAACCTGTGAATTTTCATTGACATCCCCACATCATGTACACTACCGAATTTTTCAATACATGTCCCCGGGTGTCGAACGGGACTCGATACACGATGGTCGGGATTCGATAATTGGGACTCAACACTCGGGACTCGATAGTCGGGACTTGATGTTGATCGATGGGCGATACTCGGGACTTGATGTTTGATATTCGGGAGTCGATAATCGGGACTCAACACTCGGCACTCGATTTCGGGACTCGATGTTCGATGCTCGGGACTCGATCTCAATAGTCGGGACTCGGTGTTTGACGAATCTCGGGGTTCGGGACTCGAGGTTCGATAGTCGGGATTCAATGTTTGTGACTCAATAGTCGGGACTCAATAATCGATATTCACTAGTGGGGACTCTGCATATCATATTAGGTCTGATATATGAAAGTTACACATTGACATGTAAATACAAGCAGGTAATGGCAGGCAGTGTAGTATCAGCCCATTACTTCTTTCCCCTTGCTCTCGTCACTCGAGTGCTTGTGTCCAATGGCTGCTGTGTTGACTTACTCCAGGGTTGTCCTCGCCGA
>NW_024541212.1:0-3382 GCF_016647625.1 Suillus subalutaceus
CCCCAGGTGCTGTTACTTGGCGCTGCGCCTCAATTGCATGGGGAAACAGCTTCCTGGATGGGTTATAATGACACAAATTGGCGTGGAAGTTTTATTGGCAGTGAACCCAGATTGGGATTGAGAAAGTGTTCAAACATGGGTAGTTGTAGCTCCCAAGGGCAGTGAACAGAGGATATGAAGACGTCTGTGCACGGTGTCTTACTACTTAAGGGTCTTATGTACAACACGTGTATAGTGACAACACAACTATACAGGATAAGACTTCTTGCCAGTCCTTAAGTACACGGTCTACTACGACTTTTCTAGTTTTCGTGGTAGATAATGTGTGAGTTCTTGGGAGGGTTTTACTGACGTGTCCTCTTCTTGTTGTTCTCTGGGTGGAATACTCGTAGATTCCCTATTGTTTCTGATGGAAAGATCTGTTTCAATCTCGTAGGTCATGTCTCAACCTATGAAAGTCTGTCTCAACTTGTCATGTTCTCGTGTCTCCCTTCCTGAAAAAAGAGAGAGGTCTGTCTTAAAATATGTGAAGCCTAGTTAGAAAGCTGTTCTGGTGTTGTATACTCAACCCCTGTAAGGTAGTACACAACAAGTAATGAAGTCTGTCTTAAATACGTAAAGCCTAGTACGAAAGCTATTCTGGTGTTGTATACTCAGCCCCTGAAAGGTAGCACACAACAAGTAGTTTATAAATAGATTGTTATATAAGCGACCCCTGTAAGGTAGTATACAACTAATCTCTGATACGATGTTTATCTTACTTCAAGGCACTCTTGGCCTGCACTTTAAGTCTTACGGACTCTCACGGTTTGAGAGAAGAGTGAAAAGTGGGAAGTTATTATTACTCAGTGTAGAATGGGCTCCTTTTATACCTTTTTGGGAGGCCATTTACTAAGCATGACTCATCACAGCATTAGTAAGTCACTGGCTTACTAACCATGTCATTTGGCAGTGCTGAATCAGCTGCTTACAAAGTAGTTTACAAGTAAAGTTCAGAATATTACAAAGCATGACCAATCATGACAAATCCTTACAAATCAGATTATTGCCTATCACATGACATGCTTACAAACACATCTGGTGGCTCACTGAAGGATTCTGTGGCTGAATGAGCCTGAAACAAATAGAAACAAATGGAAACAAATGGAAGCCACATGATGAATCATGCAGGATCCTTCTAAAGCAGAATATTGCCTATCACATGACATGCTTACTAACACATCTTGGTGGCTCACTGGTGGCTGAATAAACCACACAAAAGAAATGAAATGAAAAGGTGAAAGGTGAAAGGTGAAAACTATCATACTGGAAATATAAATACAAGTAAATCTGTCAAAATGGAACCAATCATAATAATAAAATGAGGTATACCTTAGTGCACTCTCTGTGGCTACTTCTGTCTATCAATGTCATGGTATGAGTTCCATACCATGCATCACACCGTGATGAATTTGAAGATGAAAAAAAAACCTGCATGATCATATATTTGTTGTCATGTGTTCTGTATCAGTTGCTCTAACAAACTGTCCCTAAGACAGAACAGAGGGCGTTGGTGTCACTAGGGATGGTCTGTTCAACTGAAATGTATTAGATGGACCATCCAAAGTCCATCATAATGTCAAGTGCGGTGGTTTGGAACTCATGTGCATGTTAAGTATTATCTCAACTAGTAAGGACAGTCTGTATATTGAAGTGCATGCATACCCAGTCACATCCAAAACTCATAATGTTTCGACGGAGCTTAGAGCATGTGATGTTAGATCCGAAGGTGCTCCAAGGTAACACGACGTACTTTTTGATGATACCATTGATCCATTCAACATCCTCCATTCTGACATCAACCAATTTGTGTCTGTGTCCTCTATTGTGCTTGACCACAAGGATATTACCTGTGATCTCCTGGATATCACTCGGGAGAGAAGCCACTTGACAGATCAACCTGTTTGGTGATCCATGCACAGCAGGCTCTTCCCGAAAGAAAGTGTAACCATATTCTATAGGTTGCTGTGATGGACCTACAGCCACATTGAATGTCTTACGCATGTGTGATGTAGCCACAACAAATCTGTCACGGCGTCCAAGGCAGTCCACCCAGTGCTGGACTTCAAGTTGGCTTAAATGTGTGAGACACAGGATGCCCGCTCGCAGGGGTACAGATACAAGGTGAGGTGTCATGGCTCTGGTGGCATACAGGATACCTGTATATCTAACACTGTAGTGCTGTGCAAATCCAATGTCAGTTATGTAACACAAGACTGGAGGAACATGCTCACCGGAAAGTGACTGTTGATCTGCCCCTCCTCAACTTGCATGCCAGCCAGATCTGCTGGCATGTGTGCCGGAGGCACACAAGTCAGAGCCTTGTTAATGGTGGGATTCAAAGGACACATGTCATTTTGGCAGTGAATTGCTAGGGTGCCACATGGTGCATGATCGTGCAAGCAAGCCTCCGATACCGTACCTACTGTCCCCACTCCAGGACAAGAGATTCTCTAGCAACATTTCCCACATAGTGCCATGCTGCAGGACATAGGTCACCACAAGCATCGTTAACAAAGCAGGTTGCAGTCATGGATGATGAATTTGTGGTGTTCAAAGCTTCCTACATTTCATCCAGGCTGACGTCGTGTCAGTGCGTGGTTTGTCATGGTGATCCTGGCGAGCGTCCAAGATGAGTAGAACATTGTGAGACCACCAGGGTGTCAATATTGTCCATGTCTGCGGTGGTGGGTGAAGATGCGATGACTCTGAACATACCCTCCCAAGTGGCCTGGGTGATGGGTGATGACCCTCTCCTCCCGTTGATACCCTCACAAACTGACCTACAGTGCTGTTGAATGCATAATTGTGGTGGGGCATTCAGCTAGACACAGTGATACTGAAGGGTATCCAGAACAAACTCCTCCAACTGCTCAAAACCCACTTCTGCCACAATGAAGTGTAGATCTTTGGGCGTGTAATCCTGGTTCAGCAACATTGCAAGTGCACATGGCCCCGTAATAACAGCATGAGATGCATGCATGATGTCACTTATCTCTGGGATGTGGTGGTCGACAAATGGACGCAGTATCTGTGCAACCAATTGGTGATGATGGACTGACTCATGGCCCGTGTTTGATGGCTGGTGGAACTCTACGCCATCACATCTCTAAGCAATGAGAGCAGTTTGTAGACCTTTCTTACAAGTTCCAGCGGTCCACAAGACTACCAACTGATCTGCCGTCAGCGTGTTTCTGACTGGATGTGATTGCAGCTCACATGTTGTCACCACCCTGTCTTGCGGGGTATATGTGCACAACATGTCACAATGACTTGAGGACTAGTAACTGGGCTGGTTTGTCTTGTATGATGGCAGGGGATTGCCCCCAACAGGGGCGGCTGA
>NW_024541213.1:0-3374 GCF_016647625.1 Suillus subalutaceus
CCAGCATGTACCACACCCGTGACCCGCGCGGGTTTCCAAAACCCTGCATATCCCTACATCTAGGAGAGTTCACAGTACCATGAAAGCCTTCACCCCAGTGAGCACATCACTGGCAGTCATGTCTCGCAAAAGAAGACCGCAACCATCTCCCCATCACACCTTTCATCCCCAGCACAAAGTCCTCACCCATTGAAGGCGAAGAGGCCTTCTGGTCTGTGCAGGAAGGTTTGTCAGACCCCAAAGCTGCCCTTGACAACCACTTGCAAGTCAATCCCATGAGAGCCTCTGCACACCTATTTGCCTGGAAGCACCCTAAGGGTCTTCGACCACTATCCAAGAAAGAACTCACCAATCGCATCAGTCAGATCTTGTTAAGACCGTACTTTCAAGTAATTAGTATTGGATTCCCGAAGGCGGCCTCTTCTGTCCTCAGCTCTGTGCGCTGGCACCTTTACCGCGTCTTGCTCCTTATGTCAGAGAGCTAAAGTATCGCGTCTAGTGAGACGGATAAGTATTGTAACGGAGAAGTATTGTATCAGCAACGGATAAGTATTGCAACGGATCCGTTAAGACTTCCGGATATCGAACGTATAGAAGGTAACGGCTAATCCGGATCGGATCCGGACTAGAAAAACTAACGGGTGAGGACTGTCCGAAGACAGAGGCGGATATGTAGACTATAGGAATCTATCCTAAGTCTCGGAGTAGACAAGAGTAGCGTACTCAAGTCCGGACTGGATACGGAGGGACTTAGAGTCCAGACGGAATGAGTGCAATCTAAGATGATATTCGAACTGATCTACTACAGCGCATATACAAAGGTTTATATACTACTGGATAGCTAACGGAATGATCAATAAGCAAAGGTGCGAGGCTATGTACGAAAGTATAAGCAAAGTCTAAGTGGAGCGTATTGGTAAGTCGGATGGATCACGAATCATGAACCGGGAATGAAGTACAAGTAAAAGCGGATTCGTAAGTGTAGCGGATCAGTAAGCAAAGCGGAAGTAAAGGATAACCGGTATACCGGTGTACAGGAATACCGAAAGGAGATGAACGATAGTTAGAGTTATATGAACAGGAAATGAAATAAGAATCAAAGTGGATCTGTGGACCGGACGACGGATATGTTATCGGATCTGGATCGGATCTGAGATCCGGATCATCGATCTGTAACCGGATATATGGTATATGACAGTATCCCCCCCTTAGGGCCGATCCCTAGAGGCACAAGAATCAGCGATCCGGAACGGATGGTATGAGTGCGAAGACAATGGAGAAGCTGATGGGAGAGAGAAGTTGCTGAGTTCGGATTCTGACAGATATACGGATGCCAAGCGTCGCAGGGTGTTCCTTCCTTTCCCTACTTTTTCACTACCACCCTAGCTTAGCTCTCAACCATGACTGATAACGGATCCGGCTCTAAGAAGACCGCTAAGCAGACTCTTGGCGGATATCCAGGCCGCGCTGGCTGCTGCTGAGGCCGAGGTTCGGAAGGAGGAAGCGGCTGAAAAGCTGAAGCAACAAGCGGAAAGAGGCGGAACGGAAGCGCTTGGCAGGGATTAAAGAAGATTGAAAGGGCTGAGGTCCGAAGGGAAGCGGAGGAGGCTAGGCGCAGGGCTATAGTAGCGGAAATGGTGAGTTATGACTTGTTCTATCGGATCCGTCCCTTATCGGATCCGTAGTCTCGCGCTATCTCAGCGGATAAGGATGGGGCTTGTAACCCGCTGCGCTAAGAAGGGTCGGGCCTGTCTGTGGTCCGATGCGGATAGCAATTCCTTGGTAAGTCGTCCTTGAAATCTTCGGATCCGTGACTCTTAACGCTCGGATAGATCAAGGCTTGTAACGCGTGCCGGAAGGACAAGGCTCCTTGTCCAGGACGACCTGGAACCGTTACAGGATTCCAAGTCTAAGAAGAGGCAGCGCGCTGCTGAGAACCCATCTCCGAGAGGCAAGGGTAAGAAGCGCCAGCAGAGTCCGACTACCGGATCCGGATATTGAAGACGGTAGTAGCGGATGAGGTGGAAGTGGAGTATGATGATCATCGCCTGGGTCGCGGCCGCTAATAGCATTGTAGCGGAACTGGCTCGGACCAACGGATTGCTCCAGCAGAGCATCGGAGCGGCGGAAGGGAGTAGGACTGCTATAGAGCGGATTGAATACTAACTTGGAGGCGTTTTTGGAGCAGCAGAGGGAGTTCCAGACCATCCTTCTTGAGGGGATCCGAATGGAATCGGATTACAGAGGCGGCTCGTTCTGAGGCCACTGACAAGGGACGTGATGATCGGATCCGGATCGGGTGGGGACATGGAGATGGATGGCTGAGGATTTTCGGATCTGCCTTCTCCTGCCTACTAATGTACTTGTATATCCGCTTTGTATATTCATTGTATAGCAATAGGACCGGGTTTGTCTGATATGCAGTGTGGAAATCCGAGACATAGATCGACGCGTTTCCGAGTCCCGTGGCTAGTAGCCAATGAAGTCCTCTTCGTCTGTTCCTTCGTATCGGACCATCGGACGAGGTATAAGAGTTGGCATTGCTCTTCTACGACGGTCAGCTTAGAGTCTAGGATTTCGGATATCTCATATTCTGGTTCTCCGTCGACTTCGACCGGAGGTGGAGGAGGCTGGATCCGATTTGGGAATTGTGTTCGGAACGGATGGTTCTAGCTGCTGAGACATGGAAGACGGGGGTGGACGGATTTTCATGGATTCGGAAGTCGGAATGGTACAGGAATGGGTACCCGGACGGGATTATGACTTCAAAGGACCTAGATTCCTTTCCGAGAGTTTCTTAGACGGACGAGTGGACCGGAAGTACTTAGCCTTGACAAAGACTTGGTCTCCGATATTGATATCCGGAGCAGGTTTCCGTTTAGCGTCCGCAGGTCCTTGATATCTTTCTTGGGGTGAGCCATTTCTTCTCTAAGGAATTGGGCGGTCGAGGTCTATAGCATAGCGCGAGCGCAGATGGAGGATAGATCGTTCCGGATGGACGGATATGTTCGGATGATAACCCTTATTAGCAAAGAAAGGCGATACTCCGGTAGTAGCACTTGGAGCGTTATTGTAGGCAAATTCTGCTAAGGGAAGTAGTTCCGACCAGTTGTCCTGTTGATAATTGCAATATATCCGAAGGTATTGTTCCAGGGTTGGTTGGGCGCTCGGTTTGTCCATCCCTTCCGGATGATATCCGGATGTGAAGTGGAGGACCATATCCAATGCTTTTCCTAAGGATCGGAGAAGTGGGATACAAACTCGTTACCGCGATCCGAGGTGACATGGGACGGAACTCCGTGCTTGGAAAACATGAAGTAGGATAGACGAGCGAGATCCGGAGAGGTAATGGTATCGTGAGTCGGAACAAATAT
>NW_024541214.1:0-3369 GCF_016647625.1 Suillus subalutaceus
CAGGTGAATTAGGTCAAATGTACTGTGAATTAAGGTGAATTAGGTGAATTATTCAGGCTATGAGTGTCCTCCTCTCTCGACACAGCAGTGGGAAGCTTCGAACTGCTTGAGCTTTGGCTATTAAACTGAATCACTGAGGAAAAAAACAACGTGACAGCGGGTTACGCGAGCTTGGGGTCAATTGAATAGCGCCCAAAGTTCATTTAATATTGACATGGGATCAAGATTGCCAAGGCTCTCTCGTGCTTGGCAAACATGTTCTTGGTATCAATATGATAAGTGATGGCAATCGATTGAGTATTTTTCCGCGACGGGCGGCGGGAATGGACTTGTATAGTAGTAGCCTAGAGCTAATTTTAGTGCCTGCGGGTCTTGGGTATTTTCCCGTTGTTTGATTCGCTACAGCAACGCTTCATGATCAGGCCATTCGAATCTCCGCTACTGCTTATACACAATAAAGAGCTGGAAAAAATATATCTGGCTCCTCGGTATCTTCACTAGCTTTTACACCACGGTCATGACACCTAGCCGCCGAACGGGTCTCCCTAGACCTGACGCATGTAATCTGTACACGTCATTGTCCATCTCGATGATGTTAGCCATTCGAGTAATAGGAGTTTGCGATAAATATACATTGGTAGTCGACTGTTGTAGTATTCAACTGTTATATCACGAAATTTTGCCTGGACAAGGACCAGGCCTCCGACATCCCAGCCTCTATTTGTCTGGATGAAGGATTAGACCTAGGACGGCAAAGCACTGAAATATGTCCGGATTGCATCAGGCATACGGTCCTTTGACAAACCTCGAAATTTTGTCCGAACTGGCCTCAGGCCTCTCCACCTATATTCAGGAACTTTGACATAAGTGGTTGGTTACGACACATGCCGACGGGACTGTAGATAAGCAAATTGATAGTCCTAGTGACCAGTATATCACGAGTTACAGGCGTCAATCAGCTTTCTGGAAGTTCTGGAAGTTAACATGGAATTTGGTAATCCTAAAATAGGACCTTGTTTGGCTCAATTGTTTGATCACTGAACTAATGTTCAGACATGGTGTGAGTACTTAAAGGAGTCGCAGTAGGTTTAAAAGACGCACTTCATCCTGCTCATACCAGCACCCCATCTTTACAATGGGTACTTCCACTGGAGTATGCTCACCCTGTCATTCAACGGAATGTCATCTGCCTCTCGTCATCGTCCCACTGCAAGATGCTAGTGGAACGCCGAGATCGTCGTTCAATCACTGTCACGATTCCATGACTGATGGCACTCCACTGCCGAGCGTCGAACAGTCATCGCCGAACCCACCCAACAACTGTATCGTAATCATACAGAACAACTATATTGCGGAGGGAGGAACCATCAATATATTTTCAAGTCACTGCAACGGTTCTAGTAAGTTCTTCGTATGTCTTACCGACCAGAAGACTCACCTCACGATGTGAAAAGCCGTGACCAAGTTAGAACACGTCACTGCAACTGCAGAGTCCACACCCTTGGAGCCTCCGTCAGCAACGCAGGCAGAGCCCACGGAGCACGGTCGTGCAAGCATAGTATTGAGCGGCAACACGTTTGGCGAGTGCGTCATGATAAACGTAGGATCGCCAAATTGCACTGGAGCTGGTAGGTCAGTCGGTTCATCCGAAAGAAAATTAACTCACGGTTGATTGATATCAGTTAAACAAACCGCTCTTGCGTCCCAAATTGACCGCAACGTCTAGTAGGATGAAGTAAGGGTCAAAGTTGAATATACCAGTCTAGTATTTTGCGCCCACCTGTATGCCTATGTAGAGATATCAACCGACAATTTTTTGTAAAAAAAATGGGACACCCAGTATGCACCTAAGCTTGGTGTTCGTAATCATCTCGTTGCCTGCCTCTCCAAAGGTAATAATGAGCTTGTCATAAAGAAACAAGTACCCACGGGAAGGGCGTCAATTGCATGGGTCCCTCGGAATGTTCCGTGCGACATGCAGGAAGAGCGCACATACGAGGAGCATCAGAGTATATATAAAGGTCGTCCAGCCATTGCTCTTGAAGTGCTGCTGTGCCAATTTTAGCGCGAGTGCGGGCAGGTCATCTTTTGAATCATACCAGTCAACGATGACGACCTCATACTGTGCGTGCCCGTCAGATGTGGGTGGAGTTGAGGTGCCTGAGTGTTGTCTCGGGTACGGATGAGTGATGCGGTGTCTCGTGGGCGGGAACGAGGACACTAAGGCTGACAGAGTTGAATTATGGTGCAGGGTTGAGGGTATCGAAATGTGGCGGTGCGTAACCATAGAGGATGGACTGGTTTATCGCTAGCATAAAATCAGCGCTAGAAATTGTATAGAATCATTTGAGAACCATAATATTATAATTACACGACTATGGATGCCCTGAGGCAAGAGGTGTGCGATCGAGAATTCGGAGTTCACGACATCAAGGCAAAACTCCCGGCTGGGAAGCTCGCCTTGTAGTCAGCCAATGAAAATCGTTTCTGATCAATGCTGGGATAATATTGTAGCGCTTCCTCGGTGTCAACCCTCAGTGTCGACACCGAGCATGTAGGAATGGCCGGAGCTGATACGATGCCACCAAGGATGCAGCAACAGCCGGAGCTGATACTGATGATGATGACACCGAGGATTGACCGAGGCTCGTCAGCACACGAGGCGCCAGTTAGATACCTTTAAAGAGGGCATGTGCTCCTGCTTTCACCAACACTCTCATATCTCTACAATGGATACTTCCACTGGAGCATGCAAAAGTTGTACTTCAAATGAGTACGGTTTGCCCCTTACCATCAACCCACTCCGAGATGCTAGTGCAACACCATCGCCCGGACATGCTTCTGCGATAGATGATCATGGTGCTCCCCTTGAACGGTCAACCCTGAACCCGAACAACTGCGTCATAATCATACAGAACAACTACATTGCAGAGGGGGGAACTATCAACATATTTTCAAGTGGCTGCAACGGTTCCAGTGAGTTCTTCGCATGTTTGGCTTATCCAGAAAACTCACCTTGTAAAAAGCTGCGACCAAGTTAAATCGCGTGGTGACAAACTGCAGAGCACACGTCCTTGCAGCCTCCACCAGCGAGGCAGGCAGAGCCTGCAGAGCACGGTCGTGAAAGCATAGTGTGAGTGGTAACACGTTTGGCGAGTGTGTCATGATAAACATAGGATCGCCAGATTGTACTGGAGCTGGTAAGTCGTTTAGTTGATCTGGACGAGCATAGGCTTAATTATTTGTGTGCTAGTTAAGCAAACCGGTCTGGCATCCTAAATTAGCCCTATCTAGCGGAATGAAGTGGCAGACGTATATTTACTGCTGTTCTGCTCATCTGGGTCAATATCTCTATGGAAGTTGCGCTGT
>NW_024541215.1:0-3349 GCF_016647625.1 Suillus subalutaceus
GTGTCTGGGTGTGGCGGCAGCATGATGTAAATAAGGAATCTTGGGTTTTCGATCAGAACCCTTACTGAACGATTATTATCATTGGACAATTAGATTCTTTCTCGTTCTTAGGGAACCCTCCAGGCTTCTGGATGTTATGTACACGCACAGAAGTTCCCTTGTATTCTGGTGATGCGGCCGTGCATACTAGCCTGTGCTTTTACAGCTATTTTCATATCGATAGACCAGAATCCAGAAAACTCACTTAGCCGCTTTTATTTATTATTGGAGCAACACCAAACAAAGGCGCTCATGCTAGCTACTTTGTGTAACTCACGTAAGTCATCACCATTACTTGGAGAGTGCTAGTACAATGACTGCCGACCGTCATCATCATGCACAGAAACATCGACATATATATCATTTTCAACAGAGATGAAGAGATGATCTTGCTCAAGTACCAGAGAAACCAAGTGGAGCGTCATCTGATGACAAGCACAGCTTACCTTTGACAACATTGTAGTGTCTTGCATGACGAGGGCTTTGTTGCTTGACCATGGTAGTTACCTATGTAGTAACATAGTACCAGTCATCACCATGTGCAGCTGGTTGCAGATGTACGTGCGCGCCGTGATTCTAGGGTCTCGTCAGTGCATAGTTGTACCCCCCACACAAGCCCCATTGCAAGTAAGGTCAGCACTTACCATAAAAGTAACTAGTCTAAGCGCCTCTGTTTGGTGTCGCTCCAATAATAAATAAAAGCGGCTAAGTGAGTTTTCTGGATTCTGGTCTATCAATATGAAAATAGCTGTAATCTCCGTTGGCATCTGTTCCATTTACTATGTAGTGCCTGCAGTCTGTGGCAGTGCAATAAATATTGCCTCGAGACTTGCTTGAGGCATGTACCAATAATGGTCTATTCCACAATATATAATCTTATGATGACTTGGAGCGCGGCGTCCACCCGCGTGCGTCTCACGTGCGCTTACTTGACCAATTTCTACTACCACTACCATTCAGAAACCTACTAACGTTACCATCATTAGCTTCGCTCCATCACTTACAACATTTCCGAGTCCTTGTGCTCACGAAATAAAACTCCACTTTACTTCATTTGGTTGCGAGCACATCATCAATTCCTTATAAGCTGACCCTTTCATCTGCGTCATCTTGCTGTTTGAACACCGCAGCTCCAAAACATGTCGACGTCATTTACGCACAACAAAAAATATAAATTCTGAGTCGTTCTTCATCAGTTTGCCCACGCATCATTTGTTGTTTTACGACTTGATCTATTATGCCCGGTTCATCCATGAATCCGTCTTGATGATATTTCACACAGCCGTATACTACAGTGCTGACACTGTAAAAGAAGATGATCAGCTCATAGCAGATCACCCTGAAGCGACACCTGATTTTCTCGCAATTCTCTCACAAAATGGAATTCCAAAGCACGAACTTTATCTCAAGCAGGGCTGTATTGCTCACTTAGGCGCAATATGTCTGTTCAGAAGGAACTGGTGAAGAATGCACCTCATCATACAAATTGCACCGCCGTTATGTCAAGGTTCGAGTCATCAACAACAGGACAGGTCAACTTGGAGATACTCAATACATCCCCCGCATCCACTTCAATTCACACCCCCATGCGTAAGTTAGACTGTTCATCGTCTACAATTTCCCCTCCTCTTGCATATGCAACGACTTTCAATGGTTGCCAAGGTCTAACCCTTGACAAGACCGTTCTCAACCTTCGCTGCGAAGTCTTCGCACACGGTCAACTGTACACAGCCCTTTCACGGATCCGTCAACGAGATGATTCACGCATCCTATTTTCAGAAGACAAACCAAATGACGATTTCAATACGTCCAACGTCGTGTATAAAGAATTGTTATTAGATTTGAACTAGATCCATCCAACGAGCCGCGCAGCGGCAAGCACTTGTATTGTATATATAAATGATGTCGGACCCTTCCTTACCTTATACCTCGCTTCACAATGGACAACCGCAACCGCAAACTATTGAGGAATTCAGGTCAAGAAACTGAGGGCGGCAATAAGAGGTTAAGGATCTTGGTAAGTCTACGAGCATGTGTAATGAGTGTCCTAGAATACGACTAAGACTGTCATAAGCACTCGAAGGATTCTACCAGCCGCAGCCCTGTTCCCCGAATGAACGTGCATCATCGACCTCAGTAGGTTCTCATACTTGCCCTCCATTCTCTATGCTCTCTCTAAATTCTAGTGGTTGCACAGGTTCAGGCTGCTCCATCTGTTGTGGAAGTGGAGGCTGTAAAGCACATGCATTCATGTTCAGGACCTGTGACAACTGTGATCTGTCTTGTTCAAGACGCACAAGAGGATCTCGATGCTGATGACAGGTTACAGGACATATATCTTGAATTCCTCTGGAAGTTTGACACTGTTATCAGAGAGATTGCTGATGTATACAGGCCCCCTCTCAATCAGAACTGAACTAATATAGTTGCACAGGTACATCCCTATGCCAAGATAGCACTGGGCATGATATCTCGTGCAGCCAAAGTATGTTTCATTTTATCACTCCCTATCTCCTACTGTTACTCAGTAATTATTTGTGCAAATTATTCTAGCTCAAGTCGATCATGACACAGCGGTACTCAAACTTCTCGAAAAGTTATGTGAAGTTTATAGCTTCATAATGCAAGGCAAGATCCTTGGCGAAATCTTGTCAATGCATGCTATCCTTGGAAGATTTCTCAGCAGGTCCATGAGTGTGCCCGTTTTATCAAAAATTGTTCAGAAACCAAGAAATTTTGTGAGTCTTAACAAGATACTGCTGCTCTGTACCGTATTGAGCTTCTACGATTATTATAGGGAGCAGACATGGAAAGAACATTATCTTGGAAACGGAAGATACGATCCAAAAATACAATGACGTGTTTGATACGCTCATGCAAAACTTCCGGGACCAGGTTGCTCATGACGGCCATACTGTCCACCGTACGGGTAAGGGTTCGGACATCTTTGTCACTTGACATATATTCATACCATTTCAGAAGAAATATCGGACCTCAACGGTATGACTTACGCAGAGGGCGCAGGACTAGATACCAGAAAAGAATGCCTTCAAGGGACGAGCATGGAAATCCTTTCCCAGATCACCGAATGGGTCAACAGCACTGGGGACAATGTTCCACGTGTGCTGTGTCTATCTGGCCCTGCAGGCAAGGGCAAATTGGCCATTGCCCACACCATTGCTAGGTGGTTCAAAGACGTGGGAGGGCTTGGTTTGTGTTACTGTTTTGACCTCCAGCAAGAAGCAGATCATTGTCATGAAAAAGATATTTTCCACAATTGCACAGGACCTGGCTGACTGTGATCCGGACT
>NW_024541216.1:0-3309 GCF_016647625.1 Suillus subalutaceus
GGTGGCCACAAGCACACAAGAGATGGGCCCTGGGGCTCGTCAAGATACACTGGACGATCATTTTGGCGACTACAATTGGAAGAAGGTTACGAACTTCGGTATGTGTTGTTTACTTTAGCACACTTAATGTAATTGACGAAGAAAATCCTTAGGTATCAGTCTACTGAGCAAAATGAAGACTGCGATTCCCAAACGTGACCGACACCGACAAGACTTTGATGACTTTCACCTTACGCTTATGGAAGAACGACCGGGTGAGGTAGGACAGTGGAAAGAATCTATTGAGGACTGGGAGGCCGACACCTCCAACAAAAACCCCTTCGAGACAACGACCATCAGTAAGTATCACTCACGCTAGGCTATTACGTGTACTGATTGTATGTAGCCTTGATGCAGGCTGCCGTGCACCTTAGACTCTCCCAACAGGAAGCTGAAGATCTCGAAAGAGGTCTCAACAACTCATTACACACGGAGATATCACCCAGTGTACTCATTTCATTGGGAATTGATCTCAAAGAACAACAGTAAGATTTCAAAGTATTTTTATTGGTAATTCTAATAACATGATCTACTACAGATTTCGCCTGCAGCAAGATTATAATGCTCTGAGCGGCCATCCGACAGACTTGCAGCTGACGAAGCTGCAAGAGCGTTCGAACGCACTGCTGCGCAAGATCAAACAGTGGTGCAAGGTCCAACTACTCTACATGCCTGCCGTTGGCCGCCTGCGTGCATTGGCAGATGCACAATCAGCTCGCGAGGAGAAGGCCTATGATATCAAACTTTTCCAACCGTCGAAGCTGAAGGAGGCAGCTGAGATGTCATATGATGAGCGGCTTTGTGAATACGAATGGGAGCTGCGGCGTGCACAAGCACACGATGCTCTTGATGATGCTCGCCGGCAACTTCATCTATGCACACACCTTTACAGGTTTAAGGACGCCCACATTCGTGGGCAACGCGCCAACACCAGGGCATCCTCCATGCTCGCAAAGTGGAGCAGACCATTGGGACAGCTGCAGCTCGATATCGCAGGGCCTGGGCAGCAGTGAAGATGCTGTCGGCGGTCATGGACAAACCAAACTGGGAGGTAGAATTGCCTGAGCTGCTGGCGGCCAATATTCGTGGGATGTCTGAGGGAGACTTTGGTCAATCCAAAGGCAACCGCACCCTTTCGTGGATCTGGAAGGCTCGGGGGGTGGCTGCGATACAAGAAGATGGCGAGGCTGTTTTATCAGAAGGTAAGCATTTGCGTCATTAATTGTACAGAATTGTCCTGACATACCTGGCAGCTTTGCGTATCGAATGGTGCAAATCGAGGGCGCGCGCCCATCGTTGGGCCAAAGAAGTCAAACTCCTGCAAGAGGAGATGTGGCATGTAGCTAGTTTTCTTTCGTGGCATGCAGGGTGGTGGGAGGAGCAGGCAAATCAGAGGACCATTCTGGCTGCACCTGAACAGGAGGGCATCGAGGGTTATGCAAAACGCCAGGCCACTCTTCGTAGAGCTATGCAGGACCGATTTCAGAAGATGTGGAGTGTCGTGCCGGCGCTTCTCCAGTCCACGTCACCCCGCAATATCCCTGTCAGTGTCGTAGGGGAGCTTTTGTTTCCATAGCGCATGTTGACTGTATATGGTAATCTTGATGTTCGTTCCTATTAATCAGATGTTAGTTCTCGTTCCTATTGATCGGGGTAGTGCCAACAATTGATCGGGGTATGGAGAGAAGCACCAGCGCCGATGAGGGAATGAGGGAATCGGGCCCAGATCGATCTGACAATGATCGGGCATGCGAGAATAGCAGGGGGGAGCCTCCTCTCTAGCTTGATGCTTCACCGAGAACAGGAGGGGGAGCCCCCTCTCTAGCTTGATGCTTCACGGTCAGAGGAATTAGTAGGGCAGGCAGTGTCTCTGGCTTCATGCTTCACAGTCAGTGGTTCAGAGGCTTTTTTGCATCAGGCCTTATGTCTAATTGGATACTTTTAAGCTTCATCACTACAGGTACAGGTGTACCAAGAGAGTTGATTTAGAAGAGCCTCTCACTATAATGAGTCAGTAGTGTTGTCGTTCTTGTGACTCTTTATATTGATACGCTCAAGTAACACTCATATCTTAATTCTCCGCCTTCTTAGGCACTTCAATCCAGGTGGTCGGGCATGCTCTGACGCTGGTGAGTTGAATCAATTTGTTGACGGTTGACCACTTCACTACACACTACCCCATCTCTGGTTAGTCTCTGCAAAACTCATTAATGGCTATATTTATTCCACTACGGAAGACTCGAATGGCTATGTCCCGAGACCAACAACCTATCCAATGCAAGGCTACATCCACGTATTTTCGCAGTTGAATAAGTCGGTATGGCAAGCCCGGAACAATGACACATGGTGAATTTGTTCAGTCAATGTGGTGTTCTACCCCGGTCATACATCAGCTTCGCAGCAGTTGTCCTAGACGGCGAGTCTCGGCTGACGGTGTATACACGATAGTGCTCACATCACTCTTGATCCTCCAAACTCTAGCAATGAAGCTTAATATTTCTTGGACCTCAGCGCTTAGCGTCAGAAATATTCTAAGGTTGGAACGCTCAAGTCAAATTTAAAGGTAAGTAAGCTTAATTAAGGCTTCGACAAAAAGGCTGAGTGAAAGTGATTGTTACTCGCATGTCTGCAAGGTTGGTGAGAGCAGGGAGAAAGCCGTGAATGAACGTGTACTTGAGAATGGTTGAGACTATGGACAGGTGATCTCCATGTCGGCTTAGCGTCCAACCGAAACTGCAAAGAAAAGCAGCCAACGAAGAAAGGTGAATCCTACATGATATGAAACTATCCAGACACACCAGGATAGGATTACTAGTGCACGAAGTGTGCAATAAAATGAGGTTTCACGACATAGCATTGAAACCAACCCAAGATCAAGGAAGTTATGAAATCAAATATGCAGATTCTCGGCGTGAACAGAGATTGTAATAATTAAAAGAACCGGATTCAAAGATGAGATAGGTGTCCAGATGCTGTAGTGTTAGCGCCCATCTGCATATGGGGGAGATGCACAGCAGAGAAAAAGAATGCAACGGGTCCACAATAGAAGGGGGCGTGGTTGCCCGCTTGCTGCAGTAGTACGGGCATCAATAGCAGTAGGTGTTGCGGACGTGGAGGGGGTGCCAGACCGAGTCTGCAATGATGACGCCTGAGCCTGGGGTTGACCTTGTGATTGACCTTGCTGGTGCTGTGTTTGTGGCGATGTAGCATGGCCTTGTGATTGACTTTCCTGCAGCTGTGTTGGTTGTACATTGCCACCGGCATGTTCAG
>NW_024541217.1:0-3268 GCF_016647625.1 Suillus subalutaceus
CGTCGCAATCAGGCTACGAAACTTCACCGAAAATGAAGCTTGGATCAAAGCGCACTGTGATGCTGAGGTTATCACACTCCTTCCAGGAGACATCGTGTCCGTAACAACTATTTGTGTAACACACTTTGCTGATATACTTCACGGTAGAATTATCCCACCAGGGCAAGTACATGCCGTCTATACACCAGTCGCATCGTTCGCCACCGGGGGGCACTTCTATCATTATGCGTGCATGCATCTCACGGAAATATCTCGATACCTCGACGTCGTTGTGGGCGACTGCTTGACCAATCAGACCTTGCATAATGCGCTGGAGACACTGCGACGCATGATAATTGCGATCCCGCGCCTGTCCCCACGAATACGTAAGACTAGCCGCTCATTATTGGCGTCCAATTCTCATTAACATTGGTATATCCAGCACTGTTCAGGAGATCATTGCTCGCTCTGTGCAGAATGGTCACTCAAGGAAAGCAATATCGCGCAAGGGGGGACCGAAGTCAGCTGTGGTTGATACGGAAACAGCTAACCTAAGTACCGAGATAGCCCGTGCGATTTCAGGACATCTCGGAGTTACAACACGCATGTTCTGGTCCTACATTGCTGTACAACGGAGATCAATTCGATAGAGGGGAGCTACTGACGGAAAAATCACTCAACGAGGTGTTGACCTCATTCACTCTATTGTAGGATGTTATGGTATCATCTCTTCCAATTTTATATATTTCACTGTTCACAACATAATGTACATCGATATAGGGTAGACTGAGTGCGCTGATGAGACTTGACTTGGTTCTTAAGGGGTATGTGTTTGGTATGAGAGGATCTGGCCAGTCTCGTATGTTGACCTTGTTCGTGAACACAGTGCTAGAGAGTGTGTTGTTTGATCTACACGTAGCGCATCACAACGCATTACCTTGCATTTTTTTTCATGTCGACTAGTTTTTTTTCGTTGATACACATAATTCGCTGGATCTTGCTTTTCATTGAAATGTCCACATGGTGCTTAGTTCTGCGCACAATATTATGATTCACTGAGTCCGAATGGACAGGCTTGATGATATAAGCATGGCGTGGGAATATCACATGATGGTTTTAAATTGCGTTCATGTTCGACTTTCCCTCTTCATTTCATTCTTCTCTCACTCTTTCATTGTTGTCAGTGACCACCTGTTCGCATTGTCGTAGCTCCTTATTGGTGCATTGAGCCGTTGCTCTGACATCGCGTTTTGGGTGAATCCACGTGCTTCGCGCCTTTATGGGTGTATATCTGTCGTTGACAGTCGCACGTTGGATTAGTCCTCGTCATATTACTCTGTCATTGTCGTCTCGGTGGGCCTGTTCGCATTGTCGTAGCTCCTTGTTGGTGCATTGAGCCGTTGCTCTGACATCGCGTTTTGGGTGAATCCACGTGCTTCGCGCCTTTATGGGTGTATATCTGTCGTTGACAGTCGCACGTTGGATTAGTCCTCGTCATATTACTCTGTCATTGTCGTCTGGACCTGTTCGCATTGTCGTAGCTCCTTGTTGGTGCATTGGGCCGTTGCTCTGACATCGCGTTTTGGGTGAATCCACGTGCTTCGCGCCTTTATGGGTGTATATCTGTCGTTGACAGTCGCACGTTGGATTAGTCCTCGTCATATTACTCTGTCATTGTCGTCTCGGTGGGCCTGTTCGCATTGTCGTAGCTCCTTGTTGGTGCATTGAGCCGTTGCTCTGACATCGCGTTTTGGGTGAATCCACGTGTTTCGCGCCTTTATGGGTGTATATCTGTCGTTGACAGTCGCACGTTGGATTAGTCCTTGTCATATCACTCTGTCATTGTCGTCTGGACCTGTTCGCATTGTCGTAGCTCCTTGTTACTGCATTGATCCGGTGCTCTGACAGTCACACATTGTATTAGCCTTCGTCATTCTCATGCTTTCATTGTCGTCCAAACCTGTTCACTATTCAGCATCTTACGGGATCACCAATCATAGCAGATATGGTGAGTATATCGGCTCAGCCTAGTTCCTCGGTCAGCAGACATCCTCACTGTGAGAAGAGCTTCACGGCCTGAGAGTCCAGTACTTTCAAATGTGGACAACACTGAGGGCGAAGACACCGTGCTCTTCAGACGTGAGGTTCGACAGCTTACACTCCCCGTTCGACTTGAGATGCAAGGTGCTGCATAACAAATAGCAACTGAGACGCTGGTTAGACTAACAGCTACGTAAGGCCGGACGCACCAAACTCATGGTCCGCCACCAGCGTAACTGAGGTGCAGGGCTCGTTGCCACATATGGTTCAAGTAAGAGCATTGCACGAAGGTTATCCTCATAGCATCCATCCACGTAATTAAACCAAGGTGGGTCCCTCATGTGCACCAGATGTGAGGAATGTGCAGCAGTCGTGGTAGTCAAACTATCGCCTACTAGCAAAACGACGCAACGAGAATGCGGATGACTGTGGAAATGCGATCGTCCAAACCACGTCGAAATTACCGCTACGATAATACTACAATCATTTGTTCACAACATTCGAGCCTGTTGTTGCAAAACGAGCCCTCGAGTATCATAACGGCGTATCCTCCTGACGTGCCTTCATCATCATGGCTAATATCTTAAATCCAGGTTCATACCCGTTATCCGCGCCCGATTGTGATAGCCTGAGTTTACACAAATATCGGATTACACTGCCCACAGCTTTGATGCAGTTGTTACGCTTGTGAATCATAATGTTATGTCAGTCGAGTGTCATGGATCTTAGTAGCATACAGATATTTACCGATATGTATATCTCTAAAGCACTACTCAGAGATGCAGCATCGATCGAGGCACGGGTGGAAAGTTCGACCAAAACATGGTGGGCCTGGTTGTTGAACAAGACAATATCAGCACAATGATAGAGTTCACAACAAGCTCACACACCAAGGGCGCTAGTGGCATATCCAGTTTTTCCAATGCATCCTTGCACTCGAGGGCGACATCTTTAAGCCAGTACTCAAATTTCATCAGCGATGTTGCCGCAGGGATCGCATCATCTGACAGGGACCTTGCCAGCAGGGCTGATGCTATAAATCGAACTACACACAATAGTGCATCGTATTGTGTTTTGATGTTGCTTTCGATAAAATCATCTCTAGCTGGATCGAGGATAAATGTGTTGATCTACGTTGTTCGTTCGCGTCAGGATCTATCTTGATGTAAGAAGTTCTTACAGTATGTGGGATACTTGTGGGATCCATCTGAGACGCCTTTATGAGGTCTCTATGGTGTATTCTGAGGAC
>NW_024541218.1:0-3234 GCF_016647625.1 Suillus subalutaceus
GACTCCGGATCCGGATATGAAGACGGTAGTAGCGGATGAGGTGGAAGTGGAGTATGATGATCAGGCCTGGGTCGCGGCCGCTAATAGCATTGTAGCGGAACTGGCTCGGACCAACGGATTGCTCCAGCAGAGCATCGGAGCGGCGGAAGGGAGTAGGACTGCTATAGAGCGGATGAATACTAACTTGGAGGCGTTTTTGGAGCAGCAGAGGGAGTTCCAGACCATCCTTCTTGAGGGGATCCGGAATGGAATCCGGATTACAGAGGCGGCTCGTTCTGAGGCCACTGACAAGGACGTTGAAGAATCCGGATCCGGATCCGGATCGGGTGGGGACATGGAGATGGATGGCTGAGGATTTTCGGATCTGCCTTCTCTGCTACTAATGTACTTGTATATCCGCTTTGTATATTCATTGTATAGCAATAGGACCGGGTTTGTCTGGATATGCAGTGTGGAAATCCGAGACTAGATCGGACGCGTTTCCGAGTTCCGTGGCTAGTAGCCATGAAGTCTCTTCGTCTGTTCCTTCGTATCCGGACCATCGGACGAGGTATAAGAGTTGGCATTGTCTTCTACGACGGTCCAGCTTAGAGTCTAGGATTTCGGATATCTCATATTCTGGTTCTCCGTCGACTTCGACCGGAGGTGGAGGAGGCTGGATCCGATTGGGAATTGTGTTCGGAACGGATGGTTCTAGCTGTGAGACATGGAAGACGGGGTGGACGGATTTCATGGATTCGGGAAGTCGGATGGTAAAGGAATGGGTACCCGGACGGGATATGACTTCAAACGGACCTAGATTCTTTTCCGAGAGTTTCTTAGACGGACGAGTGGACCGGAAGTACTTAGCCTTGACAAAGACTTGGTCTCCGATATTGATATCCGGAGCAGGTTTCCGTTTAGCGTCCGCAGGTCCTTGATATCTTTCTTGGGCGTGAGCCATTTCTTCTCTAAGGAATTGGTGAAGGTCGTCGAGGTCTATAGCATAGTCGCGAGCGCGGATGGAGGATAGATCGCGTTCCGGATGGACGGATATGTTCGGATGATAACCCTTATTAGCAAAGAAAGGCGATACTCCGGTAGTAGCACTTGGAGCGTTATTGTAGGCAAATTCTGCTAAGGGAAGTAGTTCCGACCAGTTGTCCTGTTGATAATTGCAATATATCCGAAGGTATTGTTCCAGGGTTTGGTTGGCACGCTCGGTTTGTCCATCCCCTTCCGGATGATATCCGGATGTGAAGTGGAGGACCATATCCAATGCTTTTCCTAAGGATCGGAAGAAGTGGGATACAAACTCTGTACCGCGATCCGAGGTGACATGGGACGGAACTCCGTGCTTGGAAAACACATGAAGTAGGAATAGACGAGCGAGATCCGGAGAGGTAATGGTATCGTGAGTCGGAACAAATATTGCTTGTTTGGATAAACGATCTATGATAACGAGGATGGCTGTAAAGCCTGATGAGTCCGGAAGTTGCTCTATGAAATCCATGGATATGGAATTCCAAGGCTTTTCCGGTATGGGTAGTTGCTTGAGCAATCCGTAGGGTTTATGTCTCGGAACCTTGGCTCGGGCGCAGGTAGTGCAGGACCGGACGTAGTCCTTAACATAGGTGCGTATACCCGGCCATGTATACTCGCGTCGGATGAGGTCTAGGGTTCGGTTTTGACCAAAATGTCCGGATAAGGGGTGATCATGAGTATTACGGAGGACGCGAAGTCGAAGGTTATCGGATTCTGGGACATATATACGGTTGTCGCAACGGAGGAAACCCCTATCGTCCACTGTCCATCTCGGATCTGAAGGTACCGGAAGATGGTTGGTTGCAATAGGGTCATTAGGAAGTGCGGTCAGGATGTCTTTCCGAAGGTCATCAATATCCATTAGAACAGCTGCTCTAAGAACCGGAGTTGCTAAGGTTGAGGCTCGTAGGGACGAAGCTAACTGTTCGGACGTGAATACCGGACGGAAGTTATGAGGGTTAACTCGAGCGTAGTCCTTATCCCCCTCTTTGGGATAGACGTCCCAGCGTCTAGTAAGGGAATCCGGTTTAACTCCGAGTTTTCCGGGACGGAAGCGGATGACAAGATTGAACTGATGGAGGAATTCCGACCAGCGGGCCTGACGGCGAGAGAGGAGTTTGGTAGTGGCGAAGTACTCAAGGTTTTGTGGTCCGTGACAACATCTACAGGCTCGGCCGAGCCTTCTAGATAATGTCGCCAGGTCCGGAAAGCTTCGTATATAGCTAGAAGTTCCTTATCGTGGGTGTCATAGTTAAGTTCCGGAGCGGTTAGCGTTCGAGAGTAGAACGCTACCGGACGAAGCTCTGAGTCCGGACATACTATGGATAGTATTCCAGCTATAGCGTAGTCAGAGGCATCGGTTTCCACAACTATAGGAACATCCGGCATCCAGTGCGTAAGCACCGGAGCCGTAGTGAAGGCTTTCTTGAGTTCTCGAAGGATTTCCGACATTCATCGGAAAAGTTCCACGGAGCATCCTTGCGTGTAAGCCGTGTAACGGAACCACGATATCGCACGATAAGTAGTTGAGTAGTTGAATATAAACCGTCTATAGAAATTTGCGAATCCGAGGAAGGATTGGATCCTTGACTTTCCGAGGTTCCGGCCAGTCAGTAATAGCTTGGATCTTATCGGACGACATAGTTAAGCCGTCCGGAGATAGGAGATATCCGAGATATTCAACGGAAGTGGAATGGAATTCGCATTTTTCGGGTTTGGCATAGAGACGATGTTTACGGAGTCGACGGAGTACTTCTCGGACGTGTTGCTTGTGGGACGCAAGGTCATGGGAATAGATGAGGATGTCGTCCAGATATACGATAACGCTACATCCAGCATATCAGCAAACACGCTATTGACAAAGCGCTGGAATGCTGCTGGAGCGTTAGTGAGACCTTCCGGCATCACCAAACCATTCATAGGAGCCATAGCGCGTTCGGAAGGCAGTCTTCCATTC
This sequence comes from Suillus subalutaceus, assembly GCF_016647625.1. Classification (NCBI taxonomy): domain Eukaryota; kingdom Fungi; phylum Basidiomycota; class Agaricomycetes; order Boletales; family Suillaceae; genus Suillus; species Suillus subalutaceus. The sequence goes on from NW_024541218.1 coordinate 2,981, forward strand.
GTCCCTTCCGCTATCGGACAAGATGATAAGCGGATCGGAGGTCGATTTTGGTATAAACTTTAGCACGGCTCGAGAGTCTAATAGGTCGGCAATGAGGGGTAATGGATATCGGTCTTTCTTAGTGATCTGGTTGAGTCCACGGAAATCCACACAAAGGCGGAGGGATCCGTCCTTTTTCTTGACAAATAGGACCGGAGCTCCGGAGGAGGATGAGGAGCGGAGGAGTCCAGAGGCAATTTTTTCATCAGAAACTT